>NW_026866542.1:0-4521 GCF_026571515.1 Ruditapes philippinarum | reverse complement strand
CAGTGTTTGTTCTAATAGTCACCTTCTGTCGTGCATAAACATCTGCAGAAACACGAGAATGCATTTAGAGACCGAGCCGGCAGGACAAGCCATTTAATAAGGCTGATGGCTTCTGCAGATGTTAATCCACAAATGTTGCTGCATAAGCGCTCTTCTAACATGAAAGTATACGTCTAAATCGGTAATTCCGCGTTTTGGTATCTGTATTTGATGTAAAGAAACTATTGCATGTACCATGCTTTCCATGTGCTAATGCAATGCGATGTCACTTAACAATTATGTTTTGACAATAAAACTACCGGGGCCGTCATTGCATTAAGCTGCTTTACATTACACTTTATGTCACGCATATTAACAGCCTGCAACAACGGCGCGTCGAAAAGAGAATCTATCAGTTAATGTTTTCTCCTCCGTTAATGTATAACTGTATGCGCACTTTTAATGCAAGATTGTTTCAATAATATATTTTACAGCTTCCAGATAATATCAGATAATATTGTAGGGATTTTTCTCCTGTTACTTCCGAATGTCCATAGTCTCATAATAAGGTCCTCTCACACACTTTTATATCAGTGGTTGAAGATACAGTATCATATAGTTATATTTCAATGTTGAATTGAAAATATGAAAGTATTTTATATGATGATTCTTAAGGTGTCTTAGTTTTCAAATGTTTTGGCTTTTTTTTATTATTTAAATCACTATTTCATACATAAAACATCTAAACATGAGACACTCGTTGTATAATATGTTGCTTATGACGCCAATTTTATTACTTTTGTTTTTATACGTATCTATTTGCGTATTTTACTTCATCTACTTCCTTCCCATTCCCCGTATCATTTCATTTATTTCTGCATTTAATATTCAAGTTTATTACTTTACTTTGAATAAAACTACTGAATCCGCAACTCTTATTGTAATAAATATCACTTTTGCGGATGCATAACGCTATAATCTTCCAATTATGTTTATACGTCAGTCTGGAATCCGAAAATTTTGACATCTAATAAAAGTTTAATGTCATAAGACTGAAAATATTTCTACATCATTCTGAAATATTGTACTACTCAAAATTCCCAAATACGATTTTGACCTTTTTATAATTGAATAAGAATAAATATTTCGTTTTGTATTTGTTTCAAGAGATAAACTTTGTTTCAACATTTAAACAGCACGGTGTAAACAATTGCTACAATTTATACACCTAACACAAGGGATGAGACTTCGGTGGTATATAGAGGATATTTGTTTGTTTGTGTGTAAGACGAAATTTTATTTCATCGAGTGGGATTTAAAAACAGTATTCTCGCGAGTGGCGTAGCCACGCGTGAGAATACTGTTTTTAAAGTTCACGAGATGAAATAAAATTACATCAAACACAACAAACAGACAAATTTTCTTTTTATTTTATGCTTAAAAACAAGTTCGAAAACGAAATTTCCTTAATATCAACGTTAATATTAAAATCTGTTTTCACCATTGAGAGCCTCATTTAGTCGAATTTCTCATTCAATACAAGAAGTCTTGGGCTCAAAACTAATTTCGACAATCACCGTTAAATGGCGGTGAAATTATTCATTTTATTAAAAAATATGAATGATCGCTTGTTTTAATAATAAAAACAAACAATTCTAGTAGGAGAAAAAGTCCAACCATCCATCCATATCTCTGTTACTTACTGCGAATTTATATTATACCTGGCTTTGTGAAATGTAGGCGGTCGCCATTTTTAAAAGTTGTGTATTTCACGGGAGGAAAATAATTGTGTTTGATTCAGAGGGATATCATTTGGACTTGTTAGTCATACACCTTTTAAAAGAAAAAAGACTTATTTGAGAATTTTAACAGACAACAAATAAGTGTTGACAGATGTGTAAACATTCAAAAAGCGGCTAAGAAATTGAATTTGTTAGGTTATGAAGATAATTGCAAGAACTGGTGTTTTTGCGTTTGTACAACTCGATGTCCAATACCTCCGTTGCATAGATAATACCTGTGACTATCTGTTCCATTGTGTTGCACTTTTGTAACGTAAATGCAAAATGTTTATATGCATATTCAATTTCAGCCCTTTATCTTTAATAGGATTTAAATCTGTAAACTTGAATAGCGTAGCAAAACCGATTTCTTTATACAAAAAGCCTTTCTTGTATTATTATGCAAGGATTAGCGCTATGTAACTTATTCTTGCATAAACATTTGCAGAAGCCGTGTATGCCGACTCAATTGTGATTATAAACTTGTCAATATGTCCACTAGCAGGTCATTAAAGTATCAGAAAAGATGACGAAACCCATTGGTTTTATAAACGATGACTTTATCTACAAAAAATAACTATTGTACGGACCTGCAAAAATACAAAACGTCACCCGAATTAAGACCAAACCTCAGCCCCTTTTTGTAGATATTTTAAGAATTTCGTGTTTTTCTGAAAGTGGATTTGTCTTCAATGTACAAAGTTTTCGTCTGTTTTTAAATATTAATAAAAACCATAGCAGGTTCCTACTAAATCCCTCAATCAATCCATAAAACTTATCTTTATGTAATTCATAATGTAAATGAAGCTATTATAAATGAAATATTGTTTAAACTCATTTTAAATCTAACTTTGTTTTATAACGATAATACTTGAATTATTACCATCAGGGGAAAATAAACTAGTGTAACTGCTCTTAACAGAATATTTGTAGGTTTGTATGTGAATAATTGTCATAAATATAGCACCGAAGCCAAATTAGTTTGGTATTAAAATGTAAAAATAAGAATTTAATAGACATCCCACGCTTCAATATTTCCATGTTTAACCCTTTACATGCTAAATATTTTAATTGGACTTGTCCCACTTCAATTTTTGAGACTGTCCATTATCAATTTTAGGGATTTCAATTTGAATATTTAAAGTTTGTCAGCCAAAAGTATAGAGCCTGGTCAGACTTCACGGATATGCAGGCTGGCCTGGCTCTATACTGGTGACAAAGGCCTATTTGAAGGCTTAACGCTTTCGGTTCCAGCACTTTAAGGGTTAATTTTGACTTACAACTTTGCAACTTTTGTTTCAATTTTCATATTTTACATGGTAGCAAACATTGAATATTGGGGTTTGTTAAATGTATGGCAGCTGATTATGATTACTCAGCAGATGTATTGATCTGCTTCCCTGTTCCCTGGCTTCCCTGGCTACGTTACAGCAAACAAAAAGCCAAACAAAAGTTTGATCATTGCAAAGGTTACAAATATTACCAACGCATCTTCATTTTCGGTTATCTGATCATTCTGGGCATTTTATATTGAAATAAAATCAGATTTTGAGTAAAAATACAATTAATTGATGTTAATATTTGTCATTACAGCTAAATAGCAAAATAACAATAATTTTATGAATGTGATTATCATCCTATTAAACATTCTGGCTAGAATAATCAATATTATTCATAATAAACTTTTTATACGTTTATTGAACATTTTTCATTAGACTTTTTGAATGTGTTTATCATGTTAAACATTTCGGCAAGAATCATTAAGTATTATTCATGATAAACTTTGATGCTGTTAATAATCTATAATCTCCAAATACATGAATACATCAAATAAAGTTTATGTAAGAAGACTTCACAATAACACAAAACAGTTAATGACAGAACGTTGTCATTTATAAATTTTCTATTGAAATTTTAATTTGATTAAACTTTAATTACTTAATTTTTTTAAGCTAAAACTGCATTCACATAGAAATAAAAGAATTACATGACGGTAAAAATGAACTGAGACGAAACAAATTGAACACGAAAAAATTGTTTTGTTTGTAGTTCTTATAAACTACTTCTTTACTTTTAAAGCATTTACTTCAGACTTTACAATTTGTTTCTATTTAAAATACTTCGTATGTGCCAACATATGCATATGATTTTAGTATTTATAAACGCAAAATTCAATTATATTAGAAGAGTATTCAAACTCCACCACTAACAATATGTAAAAGTAAAAGATATTATAAACTTTGTATCCATTTCACATAAATAACTGATAAAACCGGATACGTTCGTTTACTTCAGTCTTGTGTGCTTTTCGCTATTTTCATGCGTATGACTAAACGGGATCGTGGACGTAAGTGGAATTATAAGTGGTGGTTCTGTTAGTGTTTCACAAAATTTTATAACTCATTAAAGCAACGTTAAATAAGCTGTAAAAGGATACATGGTAATATATAACTTATAATGTGTAGGAGAAGGCATGGTTAAACAGAAATTAAGTATATGAAATTTTACTTGAAAGTGAAAAAAAACTTATGAATGTAGATAGTTCGTTGCCAGAACTTCTTAAGATCAATTAAAAATTGGACACGTATTCCACGTCAGAAAAATCCTTTATGTTATTTTACAATATTGTCATTTCAAAACAACCAATATAGTTTTT
The DNA here is from genome assembly GCF_026571515.1 of Ruditapes philippinarum. Taxonomy (NCBI): domain Eukaryota; kingdom Metazoa; phylum Mollusca; class Bivalvia; order Venerida; family Veneridae; genus Ruditapes; species Ruditapes philippinarum. The sequence continues at coordinate 105 of NW_026866542.1, read as the reverse complement.
ACATATATTCAGTTCTTCCCTGTAAATATTACAGGAAGTCCGACCGAAAACAAACAGCCTCCGGCCCAAAATATGGTTTGCGTTATATGTATACTCAATACTTAA